>NC_056725.1:619554084-619556584 GCF_019279795.1 Protopterus annectens
ATTAGGAAGGAGGGAAGTTTCTTTGCTTACCAGTGGGAGTGGAAGCACTGAGCGCCTTTTGTCCGATTTGGTGAAGTTTCAGCCAGAAACTAGTAGTCCATTGGTCGCTTTGGGCCAATTCCTAGCTCCCTTCAGCCCCTGCTATAAAACACGCTTAAACTGTACTGCTGATCTAACCAGCATATCCTATAACTGAAAGTTCATCTCTACTTGATTCCCAAGTAGACTATTCTCTATCTGTAAAGCCTAGCACTTACTCCTACAGTACTTGCACCTTGATAAAGCACTCTTATTATAGATAGTACCCCACCAGCCTAAAACCCACTTCCCGGAGTCCTTTGAAAGTTCTTTATCTACTACTTCTAGTATGTCGAGGGATCAGTTGCTAGTGTCCTCTCCAGCTCAACTGGTGAACCTGGGAATATTGAGGCAATGTTACAATTGCCTCATGTACACAGACAATCCTCTCCTTCTCCCACAAAACACAAATACATGCGAGAGATGCAACTATACGGCCAAACTGGAGGCTGAGCTCTCTCAACATAGGACTGGCAAGACCAGACAGGAGGAGAAGGTAACCACACACAATACATACCCAGTCACACATGGTACCATCACAACTTCAAATCATACACATACTCACACAAAGACATACTGGAGGCTCTGATCAAAAATTTACCAAAACAGCAGAGGCCACCAAAGCAGACACCCAAACAACTACCACCTCACGACCCAACACATGCAACACATAGACCACACAGTCAGAGTGTCAAACAGTCACAGCCCTTAAGGCCAAACAAAATGCCAGACACACTTGTCATTGGTGATTCCATAGTCAGACACACTGACGCCCCGCCACCAGACTGAGTAAGGAGAAGGTCACAGTAAGCTGCCTGTCGGGCGCTAGAATCCACATAACGCAAGCACTCAGGTCTCTCAACAGCAGGTACAAGTACGACTCAGTCATTGTCCACGCTGGTGTCAACGACCTGAGACGCACTCCTTGGACTACATGAAAAGGGACATCGAGGAGCTCTCTGATTATGTAGCCCAGGCAGGTATGACCCTGACCTTGAGCAGTATCCTACCTTCACCTAGAATGATGCCACAATACAGTGATAAGATGATCAGCTTTAATAATTGGCTTAAATTCTGGTGTCATTCAAAGGGGATCCAATGTTCGTCTGCCTGGGATGACATGCTGGACAAGCCACGCTGTTTCAAGCAAGGGACGGCTTGCACCTGTCACCCCTGGGCTTCCGGATATTGGCAAAGGCTCTTGCCACCCCCATAGTGCCTTTTTAGGCAAGGCTCAAATTCTAAACCTACCACCCTAGAACACCAAAAGGAAAAACTAAGGGTAATGCTGCTCAATGCCAGAAGTCTCAATCTCAAGATGCACGCACTCGAGGCCCTTCTCAATATGGAGAACATCGATGTCTGTGCTGTGACAGAAACCTGGTTCAAGGCTCCTGAGAGCACCCCAGCACTAACAGGTTTCACCTCATATCATGCCCGCCCCAAAATCCGACAACACCAAGAAAGGAGGGGTGTCCATATTCATAAAGGACACCCACACCTCAAGGTTGGTGGCAACGCACGATGCATCGGAGACCATCCAGGTGCAATTAACCATAGGCAAGACTGCTCTGCAATTTGTAGCATGTTACAGGCCCCCTCTCAAACTCAGGAACCTCACATGGCCTTCCTGAAAACATTGAGGGGATAAATGTATCTCCAAACACCATCATACTAGGTGACTTCAACTACCCTAATATAGACTGGGAACACTACTCAAGCCCAACACTCTAACGGAAAGATTCCTGGAGTTGATAAACTCAAATGCCATGGAACAACTAGTCACCATCCCCACAAGAGGTGAAAACATACTTGATCTCATCATCACGAACATGGGATCAAAATGTTCAACACCGAAGTATACCCTCACTGGTGAGATCAGATCATAAACTAATCTCGCTGGAGGTCCTCATCCCACCCCGACGTGAAACAAAAAAGACCACAGTGAAAAACTTCTCAAAAGCCGATTTCACACTTCTAAAAACAGGTGTGGTCTTTAAGGCCCCTGAGCCAGTGGTAAACATTACTCAAACCGCTGAATCACTTACAAATGCCTTCTACCAGCACCTACAGGACTGCATGGATCAGGCAATCCCAAACAAAACTAAGACTCTCTGTACCAAAGGCAAGCGTCCAGTCTGGTGGACCCCAGCCATAAACAAGCTCTACAACAAAAGGAGGAAGCTACTACAAGATAGAGCAAAATCCTTGAAAGGTAAGACACCTTTCATCATTATAAGTAAAAAACTAAGAGCTCTCATAAAATCATCCAAGGCAAATTTTGAGAGAAAATCGCCAAGGACTCTAAAGACAATCATAAGGCCTTCTTTAGCTATGTTAGAAACCTAGGAGGAAACTCCCAGATATGCTCAGAATTAGTTCAAAATGATGTGAAAATTACTGAACCTACACACATTGCTAA